>NW_026996921.1:0-1571 GCF_035044405.1 Drosophila montana
GCTTAAGTCGTACGGCCGGTAATAAAGTCTTCTATATAAATATATATATATATTTTAACGTATTTTTTAAGTTTGCATAAAAAGATTTTATTTCACGAGAGTGAATTTCTATCAGTTTATTATGAAGAACAAAAATTGGCATACGCTAAATTTAAAGCTAAATATTAATTGGAGTACGTGACTTTTTGCAAAGAGACAGCTTGTTTATGATAGCGCCTTTCTGTTGGTCAGTTTTTGTTTATAAATGACTAGCGGGTATAACCCGGCCTTGCCCATGGGCCGTATGTTAAAAATCAACGTTCTCAAAAAGCTTTGAAAATGATTTTGAAACTTGTCGGACGGTAAACAAACAAGTTTCATACAAACGTTTTCGCCAATTTGCCACTGTTGCGAATGGAATTTTCCAAATTGCTGAAATACGTATATATTAAGTTCTGATGTAGAGCTTTGAAAATAAGTTTGAAGGAAATCAGACACAACTTAAAACTTCGCCCAAAAAATTTTTAAGTCGCATTCCCACCGGAGAAGTTTGAATTCTGCGAAAAGTGTCAAACACGTCTCAAATGATTTTTCTTATAGATCTCTGGAAATGAATTTGAGCGCGAAACGTCACCCACCAAATTTTTTTCCACCAAGGAGGAATGGATTTTCCTAAAAGCTTGAAACACCCCTCAAATGAATTGGAACAAAGAAGGCAGAAGGCATGCTATTGTCCTCACGCGTGTAGGGTATATGAAAAAGGTAAGTATAATAAAAAATGTTCTTTAAATGCTAGGATACAATTTTGGTAACATACTTGTTCATTTTCAATTTCAAGTTCAACTGGGTGTTGTGCAGGTTGGTGATCAATAACATTTCGTTTCTTAATAAATATTTGTTTGGGTATATTTGTAAACTTATATGCTAGATACCTTATTATGATTAATATGATGATTACAAATGTTGTAATTATTATAATTTGGAATATTTTCATTTCTTTAATATTTTCGAAAATTATTTCTTTTGTTTAAAGTTTGTAGTCTGAGTTCAAGTTGCTTATAGATATCTCATTAAGTATTACTGTTACAATGATTACCCTCAATTAAGATATCAATTTTAATACAGTTTTGATTCAATGTGATTTGGGGTAAGTTGCATGTTATTAGTATATTTGGTTCGATATAGTTAGTTTGTGTTATTAGGTGTATTTTTGAAAATCTGCAACTAGTGTTAATTTGTTTTATTGTACCTAATATGCATGGGTTAATAGTTAATTTTTTCATGCCCTTGGTGTATAAATTATTATTATGTGAGTAGTATTTGTATTGTGTTTCGTCTTGTAAAATATTTTGATCATCGTCTGGGTAGGGAAGAAATCGTATAGTGGGGTTTTATTTATTTCTCTAGGAATGTGTGAAATAATCAAAATTTCATTCGTATCTGATCCAAGCCAAGTAGATGTTTTTATGTTAAGTAGCTTTTCGGAATCAACGTTTGTGAGATAGTCGTGTTTTAATAATTGTGGATTAAAAATTCCCAATCTAGTTAGTTGCATTCCCATTTCTAAATCTCTATATATAAAACTGTTTGTC
>NW_026996922.1:0-3061 GCF_035044405.1 Drosophila montana
TTGGTGAATTTTAAGAGTTTTCCGATTTGCATAAAAGTTGTTTGATTCCCGTCCGATCAGTTTCAAAATCATTTTCAAAGCTTTTTTGATTTTATAACATAAGTCCCACGGGCAAGGCCGGGTTATACCCGCTAGTCTTTAATATATTCTGAAAATTTTTGTAAGTTGAATCACTAACCAAAAAAACATATAGATAGGACATGCACTGAAAACTTGTTGGTCACCAAAAATAAGTTTGCATCTGGTCCAACGAGCGAGTAAGATATACATATGACATCTTTTGATCGCTCACACTACAGGAAACTGCTTTGGCTTACTCTCTTCCATATGATTTGTGCGATAAAACGGCATCGCTGTTTTTTATCTCGCTCCCACTACAGGAAACTACTTTGGCTTACTCTCTTCCATATGATTTGTGCGATAGAACGGCATCGCTGTTTATTTTTATCTCGCTCGCACTTACTCTCAGTGCTCTCAATGCTCTCTTTATGTCTAGGTACCGCTTAAATGTTTGTGTGTGTAATTGTCCGCACAAGCAAAAATGCCCACAAATTCAATTTTTGTCAAAAGTCGGTGGCATTTCTTTCCTTTTGATGGGACGAGTAATATGAAATAATGAAAGGGTTTGCCAACTCGATGCGAAATTGTTTAATTGTAGCTCGGTATTGCTGGAAAGGGTACCTAAGCGTTGGCATGTGTGCATTTAAAAGTTTTTGGGCTTGCTATTCACGCATACTTGTATATTTTGTATATGAATAGAAGCATTTATGCGCATGTGTGCCTGTTGGTCCCTGCCTGCCTGTGCGATGCAAATTTGACAATATTTTGGGATTTCTGAATTTCAAGCTCTGCGCACACACACACACAGACACAAATGTGTGTGAATGGGCTGATATGGGCGCAAAATTGAAAAATATCATTATTGGCACGCATCTGACGCGCGCCCTTCTTTCTTATGATTTTGTGTTTGAATTGGCAGGCACCTGCACTTGCGTATGTACATATGTACATAGGTCAAGTGACTGATCACTTAAATAATTTTATGACCAGCGGATATTTGTGCAAAAATTAAAATCTTCAATTATAGACTTATTGTATTAATGTTTTTATTGACTTATCATTTTCAAGTTTCAATTCAAACCCTAAATCATAAAAAGAAGGGCGCGCGTCAAACGCCTGCCAAAAATGATATTTTTAAATTTTGCGCCCATGATCAGCCCATTCACACACATTTGTGTCTGTGTGTGTGTGTGCGCAGAGCTCGAAATTCAGAAATCCCAAAATATTGTCAAATTTGCATCGGACAGGCAGGCAGGGACCAACAGGCACACAAGCGCATAAATTGCCCTATTCATATACAAAATATGCAAGTGTGCGTGAATAGCAAGTCCAAAAACTTTTAAATGCACATATGCCAACGCGTAGGTACCCTTACCAACGATAACGAGCTAAAATTCAAGCATTTCGCATCGTCGTGGCAAATCCTTTCTTTATTTCATATTACTCGTCCATTCAAAAGGGAAGATATTTGAGAAAAATTGAATTTGTGGGCATTTTTGCTTGTGCGGACACATGCACACACAGACATTTAAACGGTACCTAGACAAAAAGAGAGCATTGAGAACACTGAGAGTAAGTGCAAGCGAGATACAAATAAACAGCGATGCCGTTCTATCGCACAAATCATATGGAAGAGAGTAAGCCAACGGAGTTTCCTGTAGTGTAAGCGATCAAAAGACATCATATGTATATCTTATTCGCTCGTTGGACCACATGCACATTTTTTTTGGTGCCCAAATTTCTAGTACGGCATGTCCCATCTATATGTTTTTTGGTAAGTTGTAATAGTATGTTTCTTTAAAAAGTCTGACCATCTTTTCGATGCCTGGATGTAAAAGTTTCTTGTGGTTGCTAATTCTGCATAGCTCCTAATGTCTTTTAGTTTAATATTTGTTCGTAATATTCGAGTTGTTTTGGTGATCATTATTTCTTTAAAGGCTTGTATTATTTCATAATCGGAATCGTATTCAATGTATAATACGCTTTAATTGTTGAAATAATGTTTTATCAATTTCTGTTTAGCTTTTTCAATGTTTAAGTTTAAATATTCGATTTTTATTCTTAATATTTTAAAATATGGTTCAACTTCTATTTGCTCGGTATCACTTCTAATCATTTCCTCTTGCTTCTAAAATGGTTAAATGGTTTTTCTGTTAAATATATTATATATATATATAATTTTCATTATCTTCTTCAGCGCTATGTGCTGTAGCTTGTGTGTTAATATCTTGTTCGCCTAGCATATTTTCTTCAATTTTGATGCGTGATTAAGCATCTGCTACGTGGTTTAATTTTCCTTCTAAGTATTTGATTGAGAAATTATATTCACTAAGTTTGATACGCCAACTTTGTAATTTCATATTGGGTTCTTTAATGTTGTTTAGCCAAACGAGTGGCTTGTGATCGGTTAAAATGTCAAATGGTCTGCCATATAAATATGCCCGAAAATATATTACTGCCCACACTATTGCTAAAAGCTCTTTTTCTATTGTACTGTAGTTTTGTTCGTGATCCTTTAACGTTCTGCTTGAGAAACTAATTGGGTTGTTATCTTGTCACAACACAGCTCCTATAGCAAAATGACTTGCGTTGTTACCTGAAACTTTTTATTAAAGTCTGGATATATTAATATTGGGTAGTGCATAACTAATATTTTGATTTTTTCAAAGGCTTTATTGTATTCAACATTTTTAATGTCAATTTTTGCCGCTTTGTTTATGAACGGATATGTCCAATTTGAGTACTTGTAAGATACTGATTTTATTCTTGCGAATCCTGTCTTATATACTTACAGAGTGTCTTAATTTAGGCCTGCTGTCAATGCATGCGGCAGCAGCGGTCATAAACTATTGTGTTTTATTAGGGTATTTTTTACCCTTGATACTTATATTTCTAATATGGCATTTCTTGCGACTACATGTGCGTTATCTATTATTATGCTGCTGGCTGCAGTCGTACACGATGGTGTGAGATAAATTTTACCGAGGGTCAAATGTTCATG
>NW_026996923.1:0-730 GCF_035044405.1 Drosophila montana
ATCATCAATGTCTTCTCCGAATGTGTACAAAGGTCATGTGTTTAATACTGCTTCAATTTGACACAACAATTTTGATAATTCTTCGAAGGTTAGATTGATGTCGCCTATTAACCTTTTTAGGTGATATTTTACTGACTTGACTCCGGCTTCCCAAATACCTCCGAAGTGAGGTCCTGCCGTCGGGATAAAATGCCACTGGATTTTTTCATTTTCTAGTATAGGAGCAATCTCATTATTACTTTTGATCGCTTTTAGAAAATCTTGATCTAGCTTCCCTGACGCACTTACGAAATTAGTTCCATTGTCGGAGTATATGTGAGCACATTTTCCGCGTCTTGCTATAAATCTTCTTAGTGCTGCTAAAAATGCATCTGATGTTAAATCACTAACTACTTCTAGGTGAATTGCTTTTGTGGGCATACATACGAATACTGCTATGTACCTAATGTTATATGGAAAGATTCTGTTGTCCTATATTTCGGGAGATTTCCCATTATTTATTCTACTGTGTGTTGCCGGTATCTAGTACATTTGACACATTCTTTCAAATATTCCCTTATGGAGTTTCTTAATCCGATTATCCAGTATTTTCTCTGGATATAATTTCTTATTAGGTTAATTTCACCATGCAATGTTTCTTTATGTGCTTTTCTTATTATTAGAGAAGCTATGTGACCTTTGTCTAAAATTATTGGATGTTTGATATCGAAATTTGCATTTGAATTTTGAA
>NW_026996924.1:0-3205 GCF_035044405.1 Drosophila montana
TTTTTTTTTTGTATCATCTGTATTTTTTCCTACCTATTGTTTCGAATGGCTGTACGGGCCAAACGTCTTGCCGGTCGACTCAATTGTCGTCGGGCATTACAATTTTTAAGTTTTAGTTATTACTATTTAATTTAATATGTTGGGCGCTCTTGACAGCGCTGCCGGTACTGTTGTTATAGGGTCTTCTTTATTCCCACGTAGGCATAAGGGGCGGTTTGCCTCTCATGCAACTCGTCTTAGTTGCTTTGTATTCCCTCGTAGGCATAAGCGGCGGTTTGCCTCTCATGCAACTCGTCTTAGTAGCTTTGTATTCCCTCGTAGGCATAAGCGGCGGTTTGCCTCTCATGCGTTGGTTGACTCTGCTTCCTGAATACGGCAGGTGGTATCTGTCTTGGCGGTGGACGATGATTTTTTGTTAGTTTTGTAATTTTTATTTCTGAGGGACAGGGCTCGCTCTTTGATTTTAATAACGACTCGAGATGTTCGAGTTCGTCATTCAGTTTCACTGCAGTGTCCCATGGGAGGGGATTTTTGCATTTATATAGGAGTCTTACGATTTCAGACTTTCTCCGTCTGATTCGCTCCTTAATGCCACTGCGTCTGGGCTTATTGTTTGCCTTAGAGCTCATGCCCTGTACTCACTCAGTATATTTTTTTGATTTTTCCAGCTCCAGTCCAGCTCCAAGCAGGTTGTAGTTATTTTTTTTTATATAGCTGATGACTTTTTCCTTCCTTCTACTGCCTCCAGGCAGGGATTCGTGAACATGTCACGGTCGCCATGTAGAAATACACTTGGTGTTTTTCCATAAATGTATTTAAATGAAAACAATCAGCACGTCAGTGCAGTTTTGTGGGTATCTTGTGAATGAATTTATTCGGCTTTAAAAATGTGCGCTTAGCCTATGGATATACATATATACTTATGCTGTTATTGGTTAACAGCTACAAAGAGAGGGAGAGTGAGTAGCTCGCATATGCCTGTATTAGTGAGCATATATATTGCTCACGGAATGCGCTCAGACGGAGCGTGGGATATGCAGCGTAAGCATAAACGGTCAGCTAGTGCGGCTAGTGAACCGCGCTGCGAAATATGAGACAGAGCCAATACATAAAGTGGCTCTGGGCTTGTTTACTATATTATTGTTATTGTATGCAACAAAGTGCTGCATACTTTATATTTAAGTACAGGGTATTCTGTAAGGGCATATACGCACTACACAATACGATCCTGGTTATTTTTATTCTGGGATAGGATAGGGCGAACAAGAAATATGTACAGAAGTTTCGTTAAAAAAGGATCGTTAAACTCCTTAGTTCATCGTTTAATGAATCCAAGTACACCTTATGCCTTATTAACGATGGATCTTTATGCAGATTGAAGCTGAGTTTAGAATCGCAATGAACGCCTAGATCCTTCACTGTTAATATACGTTGCAATGGAATATTGTCAATTGTATAACTAAAAATATAGGGTGTAGTACGATTAAAGGTCATAAACATTCACTTTGAACAATTTAGATGCAATTGGCCGAACACCAAAGTTGCATAGCGTTCAAATCATCTTGTAGACGAGAATGATGTAGGGGGTTAGTGTATGATAAAATAAGTTTTACATCGTCCGCATACATAAGTACAAGGGCAATAAATAAATAAAAAGAGAAAAGAGTAAAGGTCCAAGATGAATTCCTTGAGGAACACCAGAAATAACGTGAACCTGTTTTGAGGTAGTCAGCCTCAGAAGACAGACTCAAACGCCCTACTAAAGTCAGTGTAAATGACTAAAATAAATTCTAGAAAATTATTCGTAGTTGACCAAATCTTTACGAATCCACGTTGAGAGTAAGTTAATTGGAAAAAGTTAGCAAAGAGGTTAGCGGAATCCGAATCATTGCTAGCTTTTTCTGTCCCGAGAGAAAAAGAAGATAGCAGACTTGAAGACTTACGCTTCAAGTTTACAAAATTGTAAAACTGTCTCGGGTTTTTGGGCAAATTGCCTTTTTCAACGAGTTAGCATCTCATAGCATTGAGAATTCAGAAGAAAGAAGTTCGACTTGGCTATGGAATATTTAGCCAAGTCAGTACTCGAACCAGAGCTATTAAACTTTTTAAAATATTTCGATTATTTATTTTTTAGGTTTGACAGTCTGCGAGTGAACTAGGGTGGCTTTGGAATTGGGTGGAATTGAATTGCGAATACACATATCTAAGAGGGAGTTTAGGGTGTTATAGAAAAAATTAATAGCAGTATTCATATCAAACGAGTCATATAAAAAAGACTAATAGGTTGCATGAATACGTTGATTAAGCAAGGAATTGTTTCCTTTGCGAAAAGCAGCGGCGGGGCTTATTGATAGCTGATGAATATGAAATGAGAGGATTACAATTGAGCATTGCAACCTCTAAAGTAGGATGATATACATCCGCAGGAAAAGATTCAGGAGGGGACCTGGACCCATTAGCAATAAGGTAGTAAGCAAATAAAAGGTCAAGTGTTATACAAGTAATATGTTTCATATAAACTTGAATATCAGAAGAAGGAGGAACATGAGAGCATGTAATATAAATATCACGTTATGGAAAAGTTATCTTAACGGAGACAATCTCAGCGTCAGTAGGCGTACTAAAACAGAAAAGTTCTGATTGGAGAGTGGCTTTAACGGCAATTAATACCCCACCACCTCGAGTCGGCCGATCATTTCTATGCAAAATAAAATTATTCGAAAAAACTTCAAAATCAGATATGGTTGAATTTAACCATGTTTCTGAAAATGCGATTATATCTGAATCGAAGGAAGTGCTGGCCATGAAAAGATTTTTAAGTTTGGAAATGAGACCTCAGACATTCTGATAATGAATAGAGACTTGGTCAGAACAAGAAGTTAGTTTTTTGGTGCAGAAATGGTACCCTGTATTTAAGGGACTGGAAGGGTGACAGGCTGGTTACGCTTTTTTGGCATGTGTGGAGGCCAAAATTTGGGATCACAAATGATTGGAAACATATCATGTGAAACATTTATTTTGAATGATGATATTTCACGAGGAGTGGAGAAACTAAATTTGGTAATTGACACGCTAGCAGAAGCTACTCGAGTTAAAGAAGTTCATGTTCAACACTAGCACTCAAGATGCTATCCTATCATATTGTTCCTCTGAAGAGATAACCTTTCATTTCATTCCACCTAGGGCTCCACACTTTGGCGGTCTT
>NW_026996925.1:0-1256 GCF_035044405.1 Drosophila montana
CTGGCATTTTGCTAGTTAGACCGCCTGAAAGTTTTTCTTTAATTTTGCCTAAAGCTGTCATTATCACGTCGTATTGTTTCTCAACAATTCTATGACTTTGTCTGACAACATATTTTTAACAAAACTTATTATTTATTTTACATAAAAGGTTCTTTCTAATTTTAGTTTTAACTTTTACTTCAATATACTGTTTTTAAAAAAAAAATGTATTGTTTTATTGCGAGGCGATCTTGCCGCCGTTTTCGCATGTGTGCGCTACAAGGCGGACTCTCATTTCATTGTTTATGTTTTTGCGTTTTACCTGACGCTCGATTGCGTCTATTCATAGCCACAATGTCGTGGCTATGTCCCACGCTGGTGGTGGATTCCAGTTGACCCGTTCTGACAGGGCTCCTCTCCTCTCCTTTTCGGGGCTTTGGCAGACGGGATTGCCAGAAGTTTTTCGTTTTCTGCCTTTCGTGCTGCTGCTGCTGCCCTGGCCGCCGGTTGCTTTGCCCAATATTCTTTTATTGACAAGGGCTTCGGTCCTGCTTGTGGCTCTTCTGCGATGATTTTCTGTAGCGCTTGTTGGTAAGCGCTACTAATTTCTCCTCGTCCAGATGCTTGGGCTCCTTCTTGTTTTTTAGGTGTCACGTCTTGAAATGCCGCTGGTTCGGGTTGTGGGAGGAGTACTTCTTGAAGAGTTTGCCCTCTGGATGGGCCTTGGTCACCTTCTAGCATTGGATCTGGCTCTCCTTTGCTGTCTGGTCTTCTGTTCGGCGCGCTGCTCTTGTCTGCACCGCCTGATAGTTTTTTGTTTGGCGTGCTGCTCTTTGCTGCACCGCTCGATATTTTTTTGTGGCTCGGCGTGCCGAAATGCCTGCACTGCTCGAAGGACCAAATAAACGGATATGTCCAATTTGAGTACTTGTAAGATGCATGCGGTAGCAGCGGTCATAAACTATTGTGTTTAATTAGGGTATTTTTTACCCTTGATACTTATGACATTTCTTGGCGTAGGTCGCTCTTACAATCTTAAGCGACCACAAGTGCGCTATCTATTATTATGCTGCTGGCTGCAGTCGTACACGATGGTGTGAGATAAAATTTTACCGAGGGTCAAATTTAGACTCGGTGTCACGTGGTTCCTTTCTTGTTGTTTCAATAAAATTTTTCTTGCAGATTTCTGCTTTTGCATTTTCTTTATCTTTTGCTTCTAACTCCCAAAATCTCTCTAAATCTTTAACCTCAATGGCCGACGCGACTATTTTTTCTTC
>NW_026996926.1:0-7752 GCF_035044405.1 Drosophila montana
GGTCAGTTTTTGTTTATAAATGATTGTTGACAATATGTGAGCTTGGCTGCAGAAGGCATTCTGCTCTTATGATTTTTGCTGCTGTTAGCATTATTTAAATTCGGCTGCAGAAGGCATGCTATTGTTATGATTATTAAATTTGTAAACACTCAGTGGGTTATACCATGCAATCCAGCTTATGAATAACAGTGGTTAAAAATACTGTTGTTGTGAATATGTCACTATATATATATATATATGTATATATATTTTTTTTTTAGCGCGAATCCCGATGCATTGGACTACATCTCACCTCCCGTCCCACCGATCGAGGGGCGCAGTCGTGTAACGTACAACACGAGTTGCAGAGTACAAAAAGCTACGACTGTATGCTAAGACTATCTACTTGCTAAATAGTTTAGAATAGAAGACTTTATTCGAGGAAAAGAAGACACCGAACAGAATACTCTGTAATGCTTGTTATAATCATCACAGAGAACCCTGAACGGTTCCTGCAAGGTATAGTTAGTTGAACAAAATTGAAGCGATAAAGGTGTAAAATTACGTGTTAGACTAGTAGGGATAGAGAAATTTAGTAGGCTAGTCAACACAAAAGAGTCGATCTTACTCGAAATTAGCTGATGAATAAATACTACACCATGCATGGTTCTACGATTAATTATGGAAGGATGGTTGATAAGGTTTATGATCAAGAATGACGCTTAGACCATTAAATTCATTACAAGTACTGTTGACACGTTCGAGCGTTAAGCTATCAACGATGTAAGAAACCAATTGAGGAGGGCTTCTATAGAAAGTCATTAACTTTTATTTGGAGCAGTTTAAATTTATAAGGTTGGCTAGACACCAAGCCTGATACGCATCAATGTTAGCTTGTGAGAGATAACATGATGCCATGTCTTTTTATGCAAGGCATAATTTCACATCATCATCAGGCATTAATACTCGAGAGTGAGACAGTATCTAGGGAAGGTCATAAATGAAAAGAGTAAAGAGTAGCGGGCCAAAATGACTACATTGAGGAACACCGGAAATCACCAGGATTCGTTTAGAAAACGAATTTCTAAAAAGAAGAACCTTTTGGGTTCTGTTACGCAAATACTCTGAAATCTAGTTCAAGATATTGACTGGGAAGCCGAGAAGGCATAATTTATGAAGCAGCAAGGAGTGGTTGACAGAGTCGAAAGCCCCACTAAAATCAGTGTAGATGACGTCAGTCTGCATCCTTTTCTTAAACCCATCAATTACAAACGAAGTAAACTCAAGAAGGTTAATGGTCATAGATCTGCGCTTCACGAACCCGTGCAGGGAAGGTTAAATGATAGAACTACATAAATGTTGCAGTTGAGATCTTATAATTCTCTCAAAAGCTATAGGTATAGCGGATAATTTGGAAATACCTCTATAGTTTTTTTTTTTCAACGCGAAACCCGATGCAATGTACTGCATCCCACCTCCCGCCCAACCGACAGAGGGGCGCAGTCGGGTAACGTACGACACGAGTTGCCAAGTAAAGAAGTAAAAAACGAATACAAGCTATGAGGATATATACAAATACAATTACAACTAAAAACGAGAAGGAAGGGCTATCTTCGGCACGTCGAAGATTTAATACCCTTTGCATTTTCATAATTCTCATAGTGCTTTGCCCGTATCTAAGAAGCACAGGGAAAATAGTTAATGGCAGTTAATTAACCGAGTATAGTTAAGATGTCTTGAAAAACAAAAAAGTTTTCCATACAATAACTTAATTTCAACCGATCGTTCCTATGGCAGCTATATGATATAGTTGTCCGATCTTAATAGGATATTGCATATATATGAGGAGCATAGTTAAACTAATAAATGCCGAGTTTGATCAAGATATCCTTATAAACAAAAAAATTTTCCATTTTTTTTCAACATTTCAATTTTCGACCGATTGTTCCTATGGCAGCTATATGATATAATGGTCCGATCCAGCTGGTTTTGACATATGAACTGCGTGTAACAGAAAGAGGGACTTCTGCAAAGTTTCATAAAGATAGCTTTAAAACTGAGAGACTACTTCGCATAGAAACAGACAGACGGACATGGCTATACCAACTCGGCTCTTGATACTGATCAGGAATATATACATATACTTTATGCGTTACACATTTAACGACAAAATTATAATACCCTTTGCAAGGGTATAATAAGACTATCTACTAGCTAAATAGTTTAGAGTAGAAGACTTTATGCGAGGAAGAGAAGACTCCGAGCAGAATAGTCTTCTCTTATAGTCATCACAGAGATTCCTGAATGGTTCATGCAAAGCATAATTAGTTGAGCAAAATTGAAGCGATAAAGGTGTAAAATTACGTGTTAGTCTAGTAGGGATAGAGAAATTTAATTGGCTTGTCAACACAGAAGAGTCAATTTCACCAGTATTTAATTTATGGATAAATATTACACCCAGCATGGTTCTACGATTAGTTAAGGAAGGAAGGTTAACTATCAGAAGTCTGCTGGAGTATGACGGTAACCGCACACGAGGATCCCTATTAAAACCACGAAGGGCAAACAACAAGAATTGTTTCTGAACGGATTCAATTCTGTCTTGATGGATAGAGTACTGTGGTGACCAGATACATGAGGCATACTCAAGTATATGTCGTACCAAAGATATATAAAGGGTTTTTGTCGTGTACGGATCGTCAAACTCCTTCGACCATCGCTTGATGAAACCCAGATAATTTCTGGCCTTATTGACCACGTTCTTAGCATTAGAGTCGAATTTAAGTTTATGATCAAGGTTGACACCTAAATCATTAACTTGATTAGAAAAACTGTTAACACGCTCGAGCGGTAAGCTATCAAGGATGTAAGAAACCAATTGAAAGATTCTATAAAGAGTCATTACCTTACATTTGGAGCAGCTTAAGTTTAAGAGGTTGGCAAGACACCAACCCTGAAACGCATCAATGTCAGCTTGTGAGAGATAACATGATGCCATAACTTTATATGCAAGGCATAATTTCACATCGTCAGCATACATTAGTACTCGAGAGTGAGACAGTATCGAGGGAAGGTCATTAATGAAAAGAGTAAAGAGTAGCGGGCCAAGATAACACCCTCTGAAATGTCCCAAGTGAGACTCCCAACAGTGATTGGGTGGAGACTCAAATTTATATTTGCTTAGCAACTCATTACTCAAATTAAAGTCACTCGAGATCTGCTTAGCCACATTACTAATTTCTCAAAATTGATTTCTCACAGAGTTATACATTCAAAAAAAAATCAATTTGCTTGTCCATGCTTACAGGGCACGACTAACGTAAGCCGCCGCAGCCCTTCTTGGCAATTGCAGCGATCTTGTCGCAATCACGCCCAGTGAGATCTGCACATTTAGCATGCATTTCTCACACCCCAGCAATTTAGAAATTGCGACTGTGCGAAATATTCAGCCTGTCTTAAATTCAATCGCATATTCCTACAGTTGACTACTGCCTCACTATGTTTTTTCCGAGAAAGGGGAGTAAAAGAATAGTTCATAGGTAAAAGGTAGTAAGTAATATGGTTTTAGTTCGAAACAAGATTGCACTAGGTGCAAGCCGTGTCCAAAAACTAAAACTTGATTTGCTTGCAATTGTCCTACGTGTAGGGCGCCAAATGTGTAATGGGTGCTTTTAATTAATTTTTTGAGAGAACTAAGTTGTTTGTAGCCTTTCCCTGTCTCTAATCTCCATACCATGACAAGCTTAGCGGAAGCTCGGTTTGCAGGTCGCAAGACTCGCATAATAGCAATCCCACTAATCGCAGATGCACCAGACTCCCCATACCCACATTATGACCCTGGCTGTAGCGCAGACACAGTTAAGAGAACAACTGGGTGTCGTTGTTGCTCACCGGGCATGGTTGGTTCAAAGAGTACGTCCATGTACAAAAAACTTTTTACACACTAGTCCTCAGAAACCTAGCCTTTTTTCAGATCGACAGCTGATGACAATCGACAACAGGCCACAGTACAAGCGTCCCAGATAAAAAATTAGAAGACCATTAGATAGTCTGCTGTCGTTTTAATTGCATACGAGATAGCGACAAATGGAAGGAGGTTACCCACAAGGAAGGAGGTTACACAGATATATGTACTCGGCCAAGGGAGAAGCACTGTGAGATACTCCGGAAAGTAAAAGTAGTTCTGCAGCTCAACCGCTCAGGCAAGCAATCCATAGCATTAATGAAGCTGGTGGGCGGAAAAGAAGAGGCGACTGGTGAAACTCAAACGGCTTTGATAAGGTTATAAATTGCGGGGCTGCTCAGGCCCTGCTGACGCAATCAGTGAGGAATGAAAAAACCGACTATTCATTTGATATCTCCAATTAGCACTACAGGAAGTCAGAGAAGTACCCATATACAGTTGCTTCGCCCTGGCCTTGATAAATGTGGATTTTTCAGCATATGTTGAAGGTCCCAGCGGGGACTCCACCTTCGCGATCCACTCCATTCACGGATTAAATAATATCACACACAAATGCATGTTAAACATATTTTTGATACTCAGCCCATTCTTTCTATTAAACGAAATCAATTTGGAAATGTATCAGAAAAGAAAAAATAAAAATGTATTAATATAAGATACAATACCATAGATGTAAAAATATAAGCTTTACCAAAATTGATTATGTTAACGCGCCAAATGCCGCAAAGGTAAATAAAATGCTCGAAAACAGAGCTTTAGTTTCCGCAATCTTAACAACGGATAAACAGCCTATATATTCAAAGATATAAACATACCCAATGGTAGTAGTCGACTTCGTGACTGAACTAACGAAAACTAAACGAAAAGACTACTCCAGATAAGTAGCCGATGCCATATATTTCCATGATTTGTCCAAATCTAGGGAAAAAGTTTCACAACACTGGATCTAAAGTCCGGCTATCATCAAAGTCTGCGTCAGAACACAATTGAAACATCCGTTAACGTAGAGGCTAGACTAGCCCAAATGTCTATGCCATCGATGTAATTAAAAAACAAGATTGTTGCACTCATGAGAGTGGGTCAAGAAGAGTCGACGTTTTTTAAGACTAGAGTTGAATTTCTAGGTTTTGTTGTTACTAATGAAGGGACAATAAACGGACTCCGGAAAGTACAAGGCCATAAAGGAGTACGTTGAACCGACAACCTAGTTCGAGTTCTTTTGGGCTTAGCTGGTTAATATAGAAGTTTTGAGTAAGGCTTCGCTTACATTACAAAGCCGTTCTCTTGTATCCTCAGGGTGAAAATGGTTTAGTTATTAAACACAGATCTAAGAAAATGCTCATAGAATTCAATGAACCCCAACTTCATACGGAGTAAAAAATACAAATATTTAAAATGACCATCAATCTTTAACATTTTCTGTCACAGAATATAGTTCCGACGTAAAAATTAAACCCTCGAAAGCTCGTATTGTTGAGTTCATTGTTAAGATTTTCTACAATCCCGCTAAAGAAAATTATGTCGCTGGTGCTTAGCCGCGACACAACGTTAACGCGTTGGAAAACTATTGTGAAGCGTCCGAGCAGCCACTATCCCTGACCTACACCGTCGACCTATCACCTAGAATATGAAATAATTTTATAAGATGCCGTTTCCCCCCCAAGCGCAATTGAATTCTGTTTGGTAACAGACACTTTATCGATAGAGTTCACTGAGAAAGAGTCAAAGCTATATGATGTAAAAGATGTGGTTAACTCAAATGTGGTTAACGCACTTCATTGCGACCTGGTTCGGAGCTTCTTAGCTGTGAAGTTCCGTCACTGCAAAAACATCGTGTCGGACATTTTCGACAGCAACGAGACGCGTTAGATTCTCCAGACGGCACATAACGAGCGCACAAAGTTAGTTAGAAAGGGGCAAAGTTAGACAAAGTTAGACAAAGTTAGCCAACGAAATTGTTATAAGCTGTAGGGTCTGTTCAAAGTTTACGAGGCACCCAAAAAAACAAAAGCTTGGCGAAACACCAAACATACATCACACTGTGGAAAGACTCCATATAGATATTTTCTCAACCGATAAGAAGAAACAATAGCTTGGCGATATGCGTAGACAAATTTTCTATGTTCGCCTTCGTTCAATATATTGCGTTCAGCACCACAAGAGACGTGAAAGCATATTTTATACAATCAATGAACACATTTCCCTTTTTCCGTGCGATATAATGCAACAACGAGGCGTCTTTCAACTCAGAGACGAATCGGTCATTATTTTTATAAAATTCTTGTACAGCATATCAAACGAAAAGGTGGAGCACGCAAAAAGAATACGCAAGGTGTTTAAAAATAAAAAGCGGAATCGTCGACACATCTGAGGTAATTTTGCTACTCGCGGTCGAGTATAACCACATAATTCATTTACAATCGAAGACAAATTGGCATAATGTTCAATTCCGAAGCAGGTTGGCAGGTACAGATTAGAGCCTGCATTCAAATAGCACAAAATATTTAGCGGTCGGAGAAACCCGGACAAAATAGAAGTAGGAGATTAGGTTTTGGTAAACAAAAGACTCGGCAATAAGCTAGCTCCTTGTGCGTGGAACAAAAAGTCGAGGCTGATTTGGCGACCTATTCACATACGGTTTGCATTCCAATAGTAGAACTTAAGGCACTCCTACGTATAGTGGATGAGGCAAGGGGATAGTCATAGTTTCCACATCGAAAGGTCTTAGACATAGATATCGAACACATTAGAAACTTGTTGTCTGTGTTACAAGCTCACCGCAGGATGGCTAGAAGCACAGCGTTAAAAATCGTGGCCGACATCCCAGATGCGCCCGACTTCTTAAAAATTAAGTGGTCAAATCCTTAAAGCAAAAAAGAAGGATCAAATTGATGCCAGCCATCGTTATGAAACACTTTTTGCCAGGAACAGAAGCTCAGAACCTCATACTCACAATAACTCTTGCTAAGGCAAAGATAATAAATACAACTATCTTTGAGCACACTCTTCTCAAATCTATTCTAAATGAACAACTCATAGATATCCCTATAACTAGCTTAGTGGAAGTGTCTAATATTAAGATTTTACAGTCCGACAGCATAAAAAAAAAAAAATTCCCGAGTCACAATAAGACTACGGAAAAATATTTCAATACAGTGCCAGTCCGTCCACGGGTAAATATTGATAATAAAGATCCACATGGTTGAGCCAAATATTTATTGCTTGTCTCCTCATTGCTAATCATATAGATTTGGCACTAATTATAGTGTCTATTTGAGTGCTTGTGCACCCACCTTTACGGTGCCTAGCGGAGTACCTACACACCCACATTAACACGTCCACCACGTGCACCCAGAAGTGAGGGCCTAGCAACTGCTGAGTGTCAACTGAAATTATCATGTGCTAATAAGTCTACGAGTTAAGCAAGTCAACTGCAGTAGTAGTATCCACGAATTCAATCGTCCACCAAACAAACCCACGCTAGCCACCGAAAATGGTCTCATAACCCAGAAAAAAAAAATAATAAATTAAAATAATAATAATAATTTACCTAACTAATTAAATAAAATTGGCTACAAATGCCTTAAATGCTATTGTTACTCACAAAAAAATTTTTTATTATATTTATTATATGTATATTGTAATTATAATATAATTATTATAAAAATTAACAGCATAAACTAGAAAAAAAAACATCCAAAACAAAGCATACTAAATGAGAATATGTGCATTATCAAAAATTTAATCCTCACATGATTATGGAATCTCCAATTTAGAGGCAGCAATCCCGGAGAAAGATCTTTCGCCGA
>NW_026996927.1:0-723 GCF_035044405.1 Drosophila montana
AGAGCAGGGAACACACAAGTACACATGAAGAAATCCTAACAGAAACATTTATAACATACAATAATGCCATACACTCGGCAACACAATTAACCCCCTACGAACTTTTTACAGGCAGAACGCACACCTTTAATAAGGATATCGTATTCAATAACGAACACGATTACCTAGAAAAATTTAATAAATATAGACAGGAAATCTATCCAGAAATAGTTGAAAAGCTAGAAAAACAACAAAATAAAAATATAAGCAAGTTAAACGCTAATAGAACATCAAGCAGTGGCAAGCTTTTCACGCCCTCTGGCCACCTGCATCCAGCCCTACAACAGGCCACACATATGCCCAAGTCGCTCGTGGCAACAGCTCCATGCAAGACGAATGGCCAACTGTTGAACAGTTCATCGCTCCCACACAGCACCCTCGGCAACGACAACCTAACCTTTTTCAAGAGCAGGAACACCAACGCCAACAACAAACGCCTCGCCAACGCCGTGGTGCTCAACAACAGCCTGGGCCACAAGAGTTACCCACAAATCGCACCGAAAACCATCCTCCCATGGACCGAGTTCTCGATGCAATCGAAGCTCTAAACACATCGATGCAGAGCTTTTTCAAGATATAAGAGGCGAACATGCAGATGCAGAATCGCATGCTCGAGCTCCTTAGCGCGCTTCTTTCAAAATAAGCACCCTCAGGGTCCTGTGCTGGAACGCGGGTGGCGTCCAG
>NW_026996928.1:0-943 GCF_035044405.1 Drosophila montana
ACCCACTATTGTGGCTTAGTACTCAACGCTTCAAAATATGTTAATTTGGAGTTAGCGTTTTTAAACATTTCACTTATAATAAAAAAGTAGGACTATTATTATTATTTTAATTGTTGTGTTTTTCTTGGTGCGTTCGGAACAATAATAATTATATGGGACTGTGTGCAATTGCACACAAACGTGGAATTGGAATCCGGATCGGCAGCTGTTCCATTCCATCACAAGTAGAAGATAAAGTTAAAAGTAAGTGGGACACTTTATCCACATCCTCAATTTTAGCTCCTGTTACTATAACTCATTCATCAATTAGTCAAATATATAAAAATGACTCATAAGTGGAGTGTCGCCATATAATTTAAATGCTAATAGCTGCTTCCGTATGCAAAGTTGCGAAGCTAAATTTTTATGCTCGTACACTGAGTCCAACTTTTCTAAAATTTGCTTAGCAGAATTATCATTACCAGCAAATGACAGAACTGAATCGTTAAGAAATTCAATTATGATATTTTTTCTTCTTTCTCTGCCTTAGCCCATTTATCGTCTATCTCTTCTGGTTTCTCTTTTTCAATAACATATAAAATATCGCTCTGAGCAAAAAGATCCTTTATCCGAAATTACCATATAGAATATTTCTCTCGATTAAATGGGAAATATTTTTAAGTTTGCTATCCTTTTACATTGTTCTTCTTCTTTTATTTTCTTAAAAACGTTGTCGCGTAGAATTCTTGTTTTGTTTTCAATTATTTCTGCAGGCCGAAGATTTGTCCTCTTCAGGATTACTGTAAACCTACAAGGCAGTTTTATGTTTATTACGCGTTCCCGGATACACACACGCACATATAAACGTTTTTCAAAAAGGCCAAAAGGTTTTTGGAAAACTTCTACTCTTTTTTGCTTTTGAAATCCGTTTCACATGATATGTTCGCAATCATTTGTGATCCCA
>NW_026996929.1:0-2325 GCF_035044405.1 Drosophila montana
CTGTCAGCATGTCTGTCTGTCTGTATATCAGCCTTTCTGTCTTTTCCGGTGTGTCTGTCTGCGAGGCTGTAGATATTCCTGTCTATCTGTCTGTCTGACTGTCTTTGTATCTCTCTCCCTTCCTGTGTGTCTGTTTGTCTGCGGATGTGTAGGTCTGTCTATCTTCCTATTGGTCTATCTTTCTGCCTGTCTGTCTCTCTGGTCGTCTGCCTGTCTCTCTGTCTGCATGTCTGTCCGTCTGTATATCAGCCAGTCTTTCTCTGCCGTTGCCTCTGTCTGCGATGCTGTATGTATTCCTGTCTATCTGTCTGCCTGACTGTCTATGTATCTCTTTCTCTTTACCTGTGTGTCTGATATGTCTGCGAGTCTGTGGGTCTGTGTGACCGTCTGCCTATCTATCAGTCTGTCTGCCGGCCTGTCTCGTCTTCCTGTGTGTCTGTATGTCTGCGAGGCTGTGGGTCTGTGTGACCGTCTGCCTATCTGTCAGTCTGTCTGCCGGTCTGTCTATCTGTGTACCTGTCTGTCTGTCTGCCCGTCTGCCTGTCTCTCTGTCTACATATCTGTCTGTATGTAAGTCTACCTGTCTTTCTCTGCCGGTGTGTCTGTCTGCGATGCTGTAGTTATGCCTGCCAATCTGTCTGCCTGTCTATCTGTGTATCTCTCTCTCTTCCTGTGAGTCTGTTTGTCTTCGAGTCGGTATGTCTGTCTACCTGTTTTCCTATCTGTATGTCTGCCTGCCGGTCGGTCTGCCTGTTTGTCTGCCCTTCTGCCTCTTTCTCTCTGCCCGTGCGTCCGACCATCTGCGAGTCTATTGGTCTATCTTTCTGTCTGTCTATCTGTGTGCCTGTCTGTCTCTCTGCCCGTCTGCCTGTCTTCCTATCTGTCTGCCTGTCTTCCTATCTGTCTGTCTGTCTGATTTTCTGTCTGTCTATCTGTGTACCTGTCTGTCTGTCTGCCCGTCTGCATGTCTGTCTCTGCCGGTGTGTCTGTCTGCGATTCTGTAGATATTCCTGCCTGTCCGAATGTCTGTCTGTGTATCTCTCTCTCTTCCTGTGTGTCTTTATGTCTGCGAGTCTGTGGGTCTGTGTGACCGTCTGCCCCTATCTGTCAGTCTGTCTGCCGGTCTGTCTGTCTGCCTTGGTGTTTGTCTTTCTGTGTACCTCTCTGTCTATCTGCCTGTCTCTCTGTCTACATATCTGTCGGTCTGTAATTCTACCTGCCTGTCTCTGCCGGTGTGTCTGCCTGTGAGGCTGTAGGTATTCCTGCCAATCTGTCTGCTTGTCTGTCTGTCTCCTTCTCTCTGTCTACCCGTGCGTCTGACTGTCTCCGAGCCTATTGTTCTGAATTTCTGTCTGTCTATCTATGTGCCTGTCTGTATTCCTGCCCGTCTGCCGGACTCTCTGTCTGCATGTTTGTCTGTCTGTATATCAGCCTGTGTGTCTCTGCCGGTGTGTCTGCCTGCGGGGCTTTAGGTATTCCTGCCAATCTGTCTGCCTGTCAGTCTGTGTATCTCTCTCTTTCTTCCTGTGTGTCTGCGAGTACGTGGGTCTGTCTGCCTGTTTCCTTATCTGTCCGCCGGTCGGTCTGCCTGTCTGTCTGTCTCTCTCTCTGCCCGGGCGTTTGGCTGTTTACGAGTCTATTTGTCTGCCTTTCTGTCTGTCTATCTGTGTGCCTGTCTGCCCGTGTGCCTCTCTCTCTGTCTGCATGTCTGTCTGTCTGTATATCAGCCTGTCTGTCTCTGCCGGTGTGTCTGTCTGCGGAGCTTTAGGTATTCCTGCCAATCTGTCTGCCTGCCAGTCTATTGGTGTGCCGTTCTGTCTGTCTATCTGAGTGCCTGTCTGTCTGTCTGCTCGCCTGATTCCCTCTCTGTCTTCATGTTTGTGTGGCTTTATATCAGCCTGTCTGTCTTTGCCGGAGTGTCTGCCTGCCTGTCTGTGTATCTCTCTCTCTCTCTCTCTTTCTATTTTTCTGTATGTCTGGGAGTCTGTGGGTTTGCGTGTCTGTCTGCCTGTTTTTCGATCTATCTGTTTGTCTGACCGCCGTTCGGTATGCCTGTCTGGCTGTTTCTCTCTCTGCCCGGTCGTTTGCCTGTTTGCGAGTCTATTTCACTGCCTTTTTGTCTGTCTATCTGTGTGCCTATTTGTCTTCCTTTCTGTCCGTCTATCTGTGTGCCTGTCTGTCTGGCTGCCCGTCTGCCTAACTCTCTGTCTGCATTTCTGTCATTCTGTATATCAGCCTGCCTGTCTCTGCCGGTGCGTCTGAATATCTGTCTGCCTGACTGTCTGTGTATCTCTCTCTCTTCCTGTGTGCCTGTACGTCTGCGAG
>NW_026996930.1:0-880 GCF_035044405.1 Drosophila montana
GATTGTTCTCCCGCGTTGTTCCTAACGGCGGTTGGCATAAGCTTTCGGTGACGTCCTTTCTTTGTGTTGTTCGGATATTAATGAAATTTTAGAAAATCATATTAATTGTCAATAACCATAAGTTAATGCAAATAATTATACGTACCTGTTGAAGTGAAAGAGATGTCCATTAGCATGACATTATATAAAGGAGGTTGGAGATGTTCTGTAAAAAGATAATAAAAGATATAAGATATAAGATCAATTGTCAATTATTATAAGATGATGCAAATAATTTTACGCACCTGTTGAAGTGAAAGAAATGTCAGCTTGCACGGAATCATAAATAGCAGAGTGAAGATATTCTGTAATGACAAATAAGATAAGAGATACTAATTGTTAATAACTATAAGAAATGAAAACAATTATACGCACATACTGAAAGAAAACAATGCCCGGCCAATTATCAAGTGATTGGGAAATGGGGGCATGACTGCCGACACGGACTGATGAAGGCCATCTAATGGCAAAAATGAAGGAGACGAAGGCAGGTGATCGTCTCAGGTGGGGCGGGTACGCTGGGTCCGTAACCGGGACCCGATCTGGAAAAGTAAAGTGGATCAGTAGTGTTTTTTTTTTAAATTTATATTAGCATCTCACCTTTGTTATTTACATTTCTTGTTGTCACAGCTGTTTATGTCGTTCATTTGTTAGAAGTTCCAACTGTTTCATGTTTATCGATTATGTAGTTCGTTTTGGATAGTGTTGTGCAGGCCTGTTTTGCTACAGATGTTGTAGCTTGTTGATATCGATTGTGCGGACTGCGGGCTAGAGATGGGACTTCACCCAGAGAACCGATGAGCCAGCCGGCGCGGCCCAAAGTGAAACAAGCAGTCACGTG
>NW_026996931.1:0-699 GCF_035044405.1 Drosophila montana
TGCGGCGGCGTGGTAGCGTCCGAAATTTGTTTTGTTTTTTTATTTCTATAAAGTCTAGAACCTGTACAAACATAATTTAGTACCTTAACAACACATGGATGGCAAATGTAATTAAAAACCGAACCCCATACCGCTGTATGAAGATTTTAGATGCAGGTAGTCTTACTGTCGTCCAATCGTGTTGGCAAAACCTTGCCGTTTAAGTCGCCTTAAAGGTCGGGCAGGGAGTAGTCCTCTTGCGAGCAGGGAGCGGTGTCTCAGCAATCTTTCGCTGTATCTGCTTGTGTGCCTTCCAATCTGTTCCTCGACTGTATGCAGTTTGAGGTCTTTATGGAGCGTGGAGCCGCGTACGTACCAGGGACAGTTCGTTATCTGACGTATTACCCGATTCTGCGATACCTGCATACGTTTATAATTGGATTTGGCTGCGATCCCCCAAATCTGCACTCCATAAAGCCATATAGGCAAAATACAGTGCACGTATACTGCTCTTTTGCATCCCAGCGGCAAGGTGCTTCTTTTATTGTAGCTTTACCGTAGCTTTGAGGTGTGGCCCAAAGGTATATAGGCGAAATACAGTGCATGTATACTGCTCTTTTGCATCCCAGCGGCAAGGTGCTTCTTTTATTGTAGCTTTACCGTAGCTTTGAGGTGTGGCCCAAAGGTAAGGCGCTTGTCCAAGGTGATGCCGAGATACTT
>NW_026996932.1:0-1197 GCF_035044405.1 Drosophila montana
CAGACAGACAGATAGGAAAACAGGCAGACAGACACGCAGATCCACAGACTTGCAGAAATACAGACACACAGGAAGAGTGAGAGACATACACAGACAGGCAGGTAGACAGATAGGCAGGAATACCTACAGCCTCGCAGACAGACACACCGGCAGAGACAGACAGTCAGGCAGATATACAGACAGACAGACATGCAGACAGTGAGACAGGCAGACGGGCAGACAGACAGACAGGTACACAGATAGATAGACAGAAAGGCAGACAAATAGAGGCAGAGGCTGACAGGATGATAGGCATTCAAACAGACAGAGAGACAGACATGCGTTGAAATAGATAGACAGGAAGACAGCCTTACAGACCCGCAGATGGACGGAAAATTAGGAAAACAGACAGACACACGGGCAGAGAAAGCAGCAGGCAGACAGGCAGACAGACAGGCAGACAAACAGGCAGACACGCAGGCAGACAGACCGGCAGACAGATACGTAGATAGGCAGACAGACATGCAGACCCACCCACTCACAGACATGCAGACACATAGGATGAGAGAGAGAGATAGATACGGAGAGAGAGACTGACAAACAGGCAGGCAGACCGGCAGACAGACAAGCAGATAGGTATATATGCAGGCAGACACGCCGACGCACAGACTCGCAGACATACAGACACACAGGAAGAGAGAGTGACACACATACAGTCAGGCAGACAGATAGGCAGGAATACCTGCAGCCTCGCAGACCGCCACACTGGTAGAGCCAGACAGGCAGATAGACACGCAGACCCACAGACTCGCAGACATACAGACACACAGGAAGGGAGAGAGAGATACACAGTCAGACAGAAAGACAGATAGGCAGGAATACCTACAGCCCCTCAGACACACAGAGAGAGAGAGAGAGAGACAGAGAGAGACACAGACTTGCAGACAAACAGAAACACAGGAAGAGAGAGTGACACACATACAGTCAGGCAGACAGATAGGCAGGAATACCTGCAGCCTCGCAGACCGCCACACTGGTAGAGCCAGACAGGCAGATAGACACGCAGACCCACAGACTCGCAGACATACAGACACACAGGAAGGGAGAGAGAGATACACAGTCAGACAGAAAGACAGATAGGCAGGAATACCTACAGCCTCGCAGACAGACACACCGGCAGAGACAGACAGTCAGGCAGATATACAGACAGACAGACAT
>NW_026996933.1:0-754 GCF_035044405.1 Drosophila montana
GATGTTGAAGTGGTACTGCGACTCCAAACTTATAAAAAGCCTCGCAGACCAAAAAGTCCACTACGTTAAGAGTTAAGCCGTAGCCTCTCACATCGCTTTTAAGAATGTGAATTTTGAAAAATGGTCGACTACCACAAAGATCGGCGGCAGAAACCGTAGCACGAGCACTTGTACAGGAGGTATTTTGCAGCTATGGCGCCCCATTTATACTCCTCTGGGATCAAGGCCGAAACTTTTAAGCTAGAAGACATTTCGTCGCTGATCTGCTGCATGACATGCATATTCTGCTTATTTAGTCGGTTAAGATCGTACTGGATCGTGTCCGGTAATGTTCAGCAGCGACGTGGATGCGACTTGGCGATTGGCACGAACTTTGTACCATTTACCGACACCGTGTGGTCGAATGTGACGAGGAAGGTGCCCGCAACAGCTATCTGTGGTGATGTCGCGTTTCGCAAGTTCGCATAACGTCGAATGGGTTGTTGGGACGCAATTTGTGACAGCTAGGGTATTACCTCCATCACATTCCTCGAAGATGCTATCTGAGATTTAGTCATACGGTTTATCTGATCCTGTGTTCTGGTGTTGATCACAACCAACCTGTTATTTGACTTTATGAGTTATGACTTGAACCACCTAATTTTTTTTTTAATCGGAGGCACCTGAAGTGCCTTTTTAAGGCTGTGCCCAAAATGTCTAAGCTTTTCGCCATCCTGTAATGCATTTGTAACACTAATGCCAGTTTTTTATGTGT
>NW_026996934.1:0-586 GCF_035044405.1 Drosophila montana
TTTATTTATATAATAGTTAGGTATAATTAAAAATTAAGACTAATAGCCTCTGCCCACTGAACACATTTCTGAAAATGTCACATTTTTGCAAGATGTGTAAAATGCGGCCTGTACGTTTCCCCATAAGAAAACACATTTCACACATTTTTAAAAATGTCACATTTTTTAAAAATGTGTAAATTCGCCCCGAACTTTTCGTGTATTTTGCGATGATTAATCGAGATTTCTATCGATGTTGTGAAAAATGTAAACATAAACCAGCTGATATTGCAACGAAGGCAAGCGGTAACTTTAAATTATAATTTTATATCTTAATAATCCCACCGTTTTTAACATTTAAAGTTGGCCAAATCTCGCAAAGAGTCAATTAAACAGAGCCCCTACTTCGGGGCCGTATTATTTGACTTTTGGAAGGAAATCTGTGCGTCGCTTATGTAAATTAAAGCAACTCGATCAGCTGTTTATTTAAAGAAACAGTACTTTTGCCACTCACATGTTACCGAAAACCGGTGGAACACCAATATGTAAAACTTGAAAATGTGACATTTTTAAGCCCAGTGGAGAAAGGCTATAACTTATTTCTAGA
>NW_026996935.1:0-1448 GCF_035044405.1 Drosophila montana
ATAAAATAAAATAAAAAAAAATAAACATGCCACCCGAGCGGGAGACATGAGCCACACTGCCGGGACGATAGAGCTTTGAGTGCAATATATTATCGAGCATGCCGCCCGTATTGCCAATCTTGAAGCAGCCTGTCTTCACGCAGCCCACTGTGGCGGGTCCAATTATGGCCACACCCTTCTTGTTGGCCTCAATGATCAGTTTCCGTGTCATATTTTCTAATATCCCCTTGGCAATGATGACCACTGTGCGTATCTGTGGAAATTCAAGCACCTCTAGCGTCGAATCATATGCCGAACGAAGCGAGGCAAAGTTGACCATAACATCGACCTCCTTGTGCTTGTGTATGGCATCGGACATATGAAATCGAAATCGAGCATCGATTGCACCGCACGCTGCTGCATGCCCCAGACAATCGCTTTGGTTGTGTTAGAGAAGAACTTGCTATTGAAATTCAAATTCGAACCGTTGCTCTTGCTCTGCTGCTGCTGATGATTATTGGTGGCGAGGCCGTCGCTCTCATCGGAGCCGAGACCTTCCGCCTCACTGGCTGCCTCCAGATCGGCCTGCGCCTGCTGACCGCCAGGCAGCAGAAAATTTGCCGTGGAGAAGTCTACGCTGGCCACCTGTGGTATGGGTCGCTTGCCCAGCGCCATGCCACAAATGGCTGTCATGTGCGTTTCGGGGCGAAACACATGCAGCGGTATGCCCAAGGTGCCGCCAAAGTCACGAATGCGACGTAAACATTCCTGATAGTTGGTTCCCGCACGTATATATATTATATACATACGCTTGCACATAAGCAGCTGCACAGTTCGCATATTTGTGCGTAATTCTTCAGCTAAACAGTTTTCGTGTTCCGATTAGCGTTTGTGAAAAAATTATGCAAGGCGAGAACAGGGTGCCCTTAAGCGCAAGGCAGCTGCATTGTTCGAGCGAGCCAAGTGTATTGAAAGTAATTTATCTGAGGATAAAATTAATAACTCTTGTGCCGTCGACTCAGAAGTGTGTCTATTGTTAATTGAACAAACTAAGTCTGCCTTTAATGCGCATAACTCGCTTGAGGAGCTGAATTTCGATGAAATTGGCTTGATTTCGACGAGTTGATTTCCATGGTTGAAGCTCGAGCTCGCGTAAATATGCAGCGACGTCAATCTAACGGCCCGTCCCACTCAACCTTCGTTCGTTATGAGGATTCGCCAAACCAAACCATGGTCTTGGCCAACAGAAGAGCCAGAGCTCAAATTACCAACGTTTTCCGGTGGCTATACCGAATATTCAGATTTCATAGCGATGTTAGAGTCGTCGTCGACAAGGATACCGAGCTGTCAAATATTGAAAAGTTGCAGCATCTCCGCTCATACTTGCCTTGCCCCGCGTTGTATTCGGTTCGATCGTTGGCGTTTTGCGGTGCCAATGATCGTGTGGCTCTGGATATTCTAAATAAAAG
>NW_026996936.1:0-989 GCF_035044405.1 Drosophila montana
ATTTAAACCAATTATTTTCTTGGTTTATACAAAGAAAAGTTATAAAATTTACTTTATTTATAAATTTTTTATCCTTAGGAGGATTACCCCCATTTTTAGGATTTTTACCAAAATGAGTTGTAATTCAACAATTAACTTTCTGTAACCAATATTTTCAGTTAATAATTTTATTGACATCAACTTTAATTACATTATTTTTTTATCTACGAATTTGTTATTCAGCATTTATGCTAAATTACTACGAAAATAACTGGGTTATTAGCTCACAAATCAATAATTTTAGTATAAAATTATACTTAATATGTACATTTTTATCAATTTTTGGACTATTTTTAATTTCAATATTTTATTCTATATTTTAGGTTAAAGGCTTTAAGTTAAATAAAACTAATAGCCTTCAAAGCTGTAAATATAGGAAGTCCTTTAAGCCTTAGTAAAAAATTACTCCTTCAAAATTGCAGTTTGACGTCATTATTGACTATAAGACCAGATTCATTTTATGATTTAATAAAATTTACTAATCAATTGATTAAGAAGAAAATTTCTTATAAATAGATTTACAATCTATCGCCTAACTTCAGCCACTTAATCGCTTAATCGCGACAATGGTTATTCTCAACAAATCATAAAGATATTGGAACATTATATTTTATCTTCGGTGCTTGAGCAGGAATAGTAGGAACATCTTTAAGAATTTTAATTCGAGCTGAATTAGGTCACCCAGGAGCTTTAATTGGAGATGATCAAATTTATAATGTTATTGTTACTGCTCATGCTTTTGTTATAATTTTTTTCATAGTTATACCAATTATAATTGGAGGATTCGGTAATTGACTTGTACCTTTAATATTAGGAGCTCCTGATATAGCTTTCCCCCGAATAAACAATATAAGATTTTGACTATTACCTCCTGCTTTATCCTTACTTTTAGTTAGAAGAATAGTTGAAAATGGAGCTGGGACAGGATGAACCGTATACCCCCCATTATC
>NW_026996937.1:0-1520 GCF_035044405.1 Drosophila montana
CAACAACAAAATAGCAAAACTGCCAACCAGTACACTCAAGAGATTGAGCAGTTAACAAAAGCTTTGGATTGAGCTTTTATAAACAATGGCTTAACGCCAGAATTGGCCAATAAATACAGGACAGTCCAAGTACAGCCATAACTAAATACCAATAAATAACGTACAGTCCAAGTACAGCCATAACTAAGAACTGCGCTATATATAGGTAAAACTTATCAGGCAGGCAGGCACATTCAATAACATGAATGATGCCATATCCAAATTTGTCGATAGTTGCACAGAAGCAACCGGACAAACTAATACTGTCCTAAATTACCAAAATTAATTTTAGAGGCCGACCATACAACATAATGGTAATAGAAACAACGTTAACAGAGGCAATCCTCGAGGCGGCTCATATAAAGGCGGCTCAAACAGAGGACCCAGACTGCAAAACCAGATCAGTTACACAAGGCCACTCGGAAAACCTACTAACCCCCATGAGCAACGAATTATAAAAATATTCCATGTCAATCTAAGTCTCAGTAGTCTCATCAAAATACCTAATGGGAAAAATAATATACCATTAACTCTGCTAGTAGATACAGGAGCAAATGTCTCAATTTTAAAGAACAATAAACAGATTCACATATAAATCAAGACTACATAACAAATATCACAGGAGTCGGTCAGGGAACAATAGAGTCAATTGGACAATTCACAATTGATCTACTCCTACCATGCGATGGAATTTTTGGAATCGACTTCATCAGAAAATTCAATTGCATAATAGATTACTAAAATGATTAATTCATCATGATCACTTAATTATCAAATACATGTACCGCTATTACATAATGATATTGATAACTCAATATTATAACCAGCTAGATCAGAGGTAATGAGAAAAATTACGCTTCTGACAAATGAAGATACTTTTTAAAGGAGCGACTGATACTTTTATTAAACTGTCTTTACATTTCGGTATTAAGTATTACTAAGCCTAAGGCTGCGCAGTCCTCAGAGGCAGCGCTGCCCTTTGTAAATAAGTCGTTTAATATATAACATATAAAACGAATATATGTAGCTTATATGTAAGCAGCGTAAACGACGCTGTTAGGATAGAGCGTGTTGTGCACATATATATCTTATGCAAGCGGTCACTGCATGGGACACATGCTGAGGCTTGTCTGTAGTCGAGACACTCGTGGGCGATCATATTTCGGTACTGTACTTGAACATGCCCTGCATTTGAATATGACATATGTTTACTGGTATATATAAAGTATATACTGGACATAGTGCTGAGCATAGTTAGCTCTCGATATGTGCATACCACATCTCCCTCCTTTTGAAAAACAACGTAATTATATGAAGTTACTTTTAATTTATGTATTTTAATATATGTTTTGTTTTTATTCTTAGAGAGCACATTTTTTTTATTATTTTTGATTTTTGAATAGCTTTAGCCTGTTCTTATTGACTGTCTGTGGTTTCTTTTTTTCTATGGCTATTATGATATTGTTTCTATCTTCTATTTT
>NW_026996938.1:0-4814 GCF_035044405.1 Drosophila montana
GAGCACAAGTAAAACTCGTCAATCACTCTCAACTGAGAACTCTCTCTCCCTTTTAACTTCAATTTTTTTTTATAAATATAATCCAACCACTAACCATAGGATTAACTTTATTAATTCAAACAATATTAATTCTATAATTACATGATTAATAACAAAAGCTTTTTGATTCTCATATATTTTATTTTTAATTTTTCTTGTGGGTGTATTGGTTCTATTATTTAGAAATAATTACTTCAAGTTATTCTTATTTTATAGAAAATTCTTTATCTTTAAATAAACTTTACCACTTCCAACAAATTTTGTTACAATTCTTTTAATAAATTATTTATTAATTACCCTAATTGTTATTGTTAAAATTACTAAAATATTCAGAGGACCCTTACGAATTATAATTTAATGAATAAACCTTTACGAGCCTCCCATCCTTTATTTAAAATCGCTAATAACGCATTAGTTGATTTACCCGCTCCTATTAACATTTCAAGATGATGAAATTTTATATCTTTACTTGGATTATGTTTAACTATTCAAATTTTAACTGATTTATTTTTAGCAACACACTACAACGCAGTCGTAAATTTAGCTTTTAATAGAGTAAATCATATTTGTCGTGATGTAAACTATGGGTGATTATTAGGAACAATACACGCTAACGGTGCTTCTTTTTTTTTATTTGTATTTATTTACATGTAGGACGTGGAATTTATTACGGATCTTATTTATTTACCCCAACATGAATAACTGGGGTAGGTATTTTGTTTTTAGTAATTGGAACTGCCTTCATAGGAGGAGCAACAGTTATTTCAAATTTATTATCAGCAGTACCTTATTTAGGAATTGATTTAGTACAGTGAGTTTGAGGAGAATTTACTGTCGATAACGCAACTTTAACTGGATTTTTTACATTTTATTATTATTATTTCGTTTATTATTTCTACACCAAACTAAACTGGTTCAAATAATCCAATTGGATTAAACTCAAATAGAGATAAAATCCCATTCCACCATTATTTTACTTATAAGGATATTGTTGGATTTATTATTATAATTTTTTTTACTAATCTCTTTAATTTTAATTAACCCTAATTTATTGGGAGACCCAGATAATTTTATCCCAGCTAATCCTTTGGTAGCAGCAGCCCATATTCAACCAGAATGATACTTTTTATTTGCTTACGCAATTATTCCTAATCAATTAGGAGGAGTAATCGCCCTAGTCCTTTCAATTGCAATTTAAATAATTTTACCATTTTATCATTTAAGAAAATTCCGAGGAATTCAATTTTACCCTATCAACCAAATATAATTTTAAATTATAGTAGTTACAGTAATTTTATTAATTTGAATTGGAGCCCGACCGGTAGAAGAACCTTATGTATTAATTGGAAAATTTTAACTGTTGTTCATTTTTTATATTATCTATTAAGCCCTTTAGTAAATAAATGATGAGATAATTTATTAAATTAGGTAATGAGCTTGAATAAGCATATGTTTTGAAAACATAAGATAGGAATATTTCTTTCTTTAATTCAAATTAACAAAGAAAATAATAAAATTTTAAAACCGATAAAAAAAAATAATAAATAAAATAAAAATATATTAATTTATCATAACGAAACCGAGGTAAATTACCACGAGCCCAAATAAAAATAAATGAAATAAATATTAATTTTAAATTAAATAATAAATTAAATACATCACACCCTAAATAAATTGCTCAAAATAATATTCTTATAAATAAAATTCTTGCATATTCAGCTAAAAAAATTTATGCAAATCCTCCTCTTCTATACTCTACATTAAGCCCCGAAACTAATTCAGATTCTCCTTCAGCAAAATCAAAAGGAGTCCGATTAGTTTCAGCTAAAGAAATAGTTAATCAAACTAAAGCCATATAAAATAAAATAAAAAAAAATTAAATATAAGTTTGCATTAGACCATCCAGCTACTATAACAGTATAAACTCCTAATCTTGTACAACATAAAAAAATAAAAGCCCCAAATTAAATGAATACAATTTTACAAAAAACGGTATATATATTCAAACAACTAAAGATTAAATAGGTTAAACTTAATATCTTACATAATTTGATAATAAAGGATAAGTTTTTTCTTTTGTAAATAATTTAATTGCATCACAAGAAGGTTGAGGAATTCCTATTAAACCAACTTTATTAGGACCCTTACGAATTTGAATATAACCTAAAACTTTTCGTTCTAGTAACGTTAAAAAACTCACACTTACCAATTCACAAATATTTAATAATAAACTTCCAATTAAAGACATAATCAATTCTATATAAAACAAGTACTATCTGTAATAAATATTACATAAATAAATTCTAAATTTATTGCACTAATCTGCTAAAACAGTAATATAAATTAATATTATTCTATATTAAAATAAAATTATTTTGATATTTGGTCCTTTCGTACTAAAATATTATAATTTTTTAAAGAGAGAAACCAACGTGGTTTACGCCGGATTGAACTCAGATCATGTAAGAATTTAAAAGTCGAACAGACTTAAAATTTGAACGGCTACACCCAAAATTATATCTTAATCCAATATCGCGGTCGCAATCTTTTTTATCGATATGATCCAAAAAAATGACGCTGTTATCCCTAAAGTAACTTAAATATTTAATCATTATTAATGGATCAAATATTCATACATTAATGATTTTAATCATTAAAAGTTTTTTAAATGTTTATATCACCCCCATAAAATATTTTAATTTATTATGATAAAAATAATCTTTATAATTAAAATAAATTAAATATAAAGATTTATAGGGTCTTCTCGCCTTAGCTTTTTGACTAAAAAATAAAATTCTATAAAAGTTTTAAATGAAACAGTTAATATCTCGTCCAACCGTTCATTCCAGCCTAATATTAAAAGACTAATGACATTATTTTTGCCGAATTCTTAACTTAAACTTACCATTTAAATTTATTTTACAATAAAATATACTAATTCTATTCATTATTACTTAACCTTAAATATTAAAATTGATATTTCAATAAAAATTTAATATATAATAAATAATTTAATTTATAAAATAAATTATAACGTAATTTTAAATAATTGCTAATTCTAAGCACACAAACGCATAATTGCTTCTATCCATATAGAAAAGTGTGTAAGTGTGTGTGCTTGGCAGGCCCAAAGATTTATCATGCACTTACGCCAATGATCAGGTACCCTTACCCTTACAATAATCATTGAAAATAGGAGTTTGCACATGAACAGGCCAACCCCTTTAATAATGTCACCCAACTGCTTACTCTAAAGAGTGTGCGTGTGCACAAGTAGCAAGTCGAAAAAATTAAACATTTTCAATTTATGGTCTTTTCTTAAATTATTCGACAAGCCGACGAAGAATTACCCTTGCAGAAATACGACTTAGTTTTTTTTTTAATTTTAAGCAAAATTGGTCCCTACAGTAAACAAAAAAATTAAAATATAATATATAAATACATCATTTAGGATTTAAGTTTTTAATAAATATAAATATATCATATTCTTCTCATTATGCCTGACTGGACGAAGAAATACATGATAGAACATTTGAATGTGTTTGCCACAGGCACAAAGAGCACACAATTGAAGAAAAAATCTCTGGCTCGCGACAAACGCCGCGATCTACTTGTGCGCACATCCACACAACACAATATGTATGTTTGTAGATCTCGGGGTTTTTGAGAAGCTATGCAGGGAGAAGGAGATGCACACAAGTGCGCAAATCAATAAGTGAGAGCGACGCACACTCTGCACATGCCTACACACATATGTATGTTTTTGGGATGTAAGGAATTAAATACTAACATACACATATTATGAAAAGGCATCAGCCGCAGCGACTTTGTGCGCTGAGCGAGATGCGGCTTCATACTGAACGTTCAGCTTTCGAGGCCGGCGTTTGGCTGCCACTCTCAGCAGTCTTACTTTTTCTGGGCACACTAAAATGGTCGCGGACACCCATGGGGTTCAGTCGTTGACGATTTATCGGTATCCGATTATTCCGCTGTTTGACATGTCTATGCATTGTATAGTTAGTGGTAAGGTCCATCGTGGATTATCGATTACAAAACAGGTTCCTCTGGATAGACTAAAATGCCGCCAAATTTTTTAAGTTTCAAATAAAAGGGTATCTAATCCTAGTTTGTAGTTAAAATTTTTAAGCTTCAATTATTTTCTTTATAATAAATTTAAATTTAAAATTTTACTTTATAAATTTAATTATTTTTAATTAAGCCAATTTAACTTTTACAAAAAAAAATTCACTTGTATAATTGGTATAACCACGATTGTTGGCACCAATTTTATCTATACTTCTTAATATTGCTATTTCTAAATTTCTTTAATTAATAAAATTAATTACTGCGATTATAAAAAAAATAATAATTTTTAAAATTAACATAAATTCACACAAAAATTTACATGTAAATCAAATTAATAACAAGTTTTAAAGACAAAATAAAACTCTAAAAATGTACTCAAAAAAATTAATTTTTATATTAACTAATAAAATTAAATTTAATAACTTATTTTTAAACAAACTTAAAAACAATTAAATAAATTAAAAGATAAACTTAATTAATTTTTAGAATCTAAAATACCAAAAATAAACCCCTATCAATATAATTTTCATTCAAAAATAAAAACGAAATTTAAATATTATTTTATTTTTACTTATTAATCCTTAAATTTTTTAAAAATTACATAGTTAAAAAATAACATGTTTTTACTATAATATTACATTTTAGTATAAAATTAACACAATTATTTAAGGATGCAAATAAATGAAAAA